>NC_057814.1:622496216-622511134 GCF_018294505.1 Triticum aestivum
TCACATACATGCCATTGCAATGATCTGGCTTCTTCTCTCCCTCCCAGCGAAATAGTTTCGTAGAGCCGAAAGGCTGTCTGGGTTCCGGCAGGAACTAGTTCTGGACGGCGAAGCCCTGCCGGATAGCTGACACCGTATGTGTGCAACTCTGTAGAGAGGTCGTAGTTTCGATCTTAGTGCCCTGAGGGGCTGTTCGAGAGTGCCTCCCGAAGGGCTGTCCAAGTGACGGTCCGAGTTCTGTGGGTCCTCCCGGAGGGCTGTCTGAGTGACCGTTCGAGTTTCGAAGGTCCTCCCGAAGGGCTGTCCGCGACACCGTCCGGGGGACGGTTCGACCGCCTCCCGGAGGGCTGTCCGTATGGCGGATGAGGGTATTCATCCTCGCGGTTGGGAGGTTGTAAATCCTAGCTGCGGGGATCTGCACCGCCGATCGTCATCGACTCTACTTCCCGCTGCGCTACAAGTCGGTAACGAAAAAGATCAAACCTTGTATGCAGTCTCCATAGTGGTCCTGGGCTGGTGCGTAGGTCAGAATTTTTTTTGTTTTCTGCTACGTTACCCTACACAAGGGGGGCGGCGGCCAAGGGGGTGGCTTCCCCCCCAAGCCAAGTGGGGGGCGCCCCCACCCCTAGGGTTTCCAACCCTAGGCGCAGAGGGAGGCCCAAGGGGGGCGCACCAGCCCACCAGGGGCTGGTTTCCCTCCCACTTCAGCCCATGGGGACCTCCGGGATAGGTGGCCCCACCCAGTGGACCCCCGGGACCCTTCCGGTGGTCCCGGTACAATACCGGTGACCCCCGAAACTTTCCCGGTGGCCGAAACTGGACTTCCAATGTATAATTCTTCACCTCCGAACCATTCCGGAACTCCTCGTGACGTACGGGATCTCATCCGGGACTCCGAACAACTTTCTGATTTCCGCATACTAATATCTCTACAACCCCACTGTCACCGAACCTTAAGTGTGTAGACCCTACGGGTTCGGGAGACATGCAGACATGACCGAGATGACTCTCCGGTCAATAACCAACAGCGGGATCTGGATACCCATGTTGGCTCCCACATGTTCCACGATGATCTCATCGGATGAACCATGATGTCAAGGATTCAATCAATCCCGTATACAATTCCCTTTGTCAATCGGTACGTTACTTGCCCGAGATTCGATCGTCGGTATCCCAATACCTCGTTCAATCTCGTTACTGGCAAGTCACTTTACTCGTACCGTAATGCATGATCCCGTGACCAACCACTTGGTCACTTTGAGCTCATTATGATGATGCATTACCGAGTGGGCCCAGAGATACCTCTCCGTCATACGGAGTGAAAAATCCCAGTCTCGATCCGTGTCAACCCAACAGACACTTTCAGAGATACCCGTAGTGTACCTTTATAGTCACCCAGTTACGTTGTGACGTTTGGTACACCCAAAGCACTCCTACGGCATCCGGGAGTTACACGGCCTCATGGTCTAAGGAAATGATACTTGACATTGGAAAAGCTCTAGCAAACGAACTACATGATCTTTGTGCTATGCTTAGGATTGGGTCTTGTCCATCACATCATTCTCCTAATGATGTGATCCCGTTATCAATGACATCCAATATCCATAGTCAGGAAACCATGACTATCTGTTGATCAACGAGCTAGTCAACTAGAGGCTCACTAGGGACATGTTGTGGTCTATGTATTCACACCTGTATTACGATTTCCGGATAACACAATTATAGCATGAACAATAGACAATTATCATGAACAAGGAAATATAATAATAACCATTTTATTATTGCCTCTACGGCATATTTCCAACACCTTGTTGCTCTAATGATGAAGCTTATACTTCCTCTAGTGCTTGTGTTGAGACTAACCATGTAAAGGAAATCAAAGAGCTCAAGGCCCAAGTCACTTCCTTGAAGAAAGACTTGGAAAAATGTCATGAAGGGAAATCCACACTCAACAATATCTTGAGTGTTCAAAAATTCCCCAATGACAAAGGTGGACTTGGATTCAACTCCAATAAGAAGAAGAAGTCCAAGATGAACAGGAAGAAGTGCCAAGAACAAGTCAAGAATTCGGCCAAGATTGTTTGCTTCAAGTGCAAAATTGAAGGGCATCATGTTAGATCTTGCCCATTGAAGAAGAAGGCCATTAGTGACAAGCAACAAGGGAAGCGGCCACAAGTTCAATCTCATGCTCAACCACAAGTTGAAGAAAGGCCACTTCCCAAGAATACTCAAGCTAATGCTTCTCAAGTTGAGAAATGAAGTGAGAAGAAAGTGAAGAGTAGACGTTGCTACTTATGTCGTGAGAAAGGTCACCTCGCTTCTTCATGCACTAGTGGTAACTCATCCAACCCAATTATTATTGATGATATCTATTCTCTTGGGAAGGATAAGGTTGGCAATGTGTTTGCCAAGTTTGTTGGTACTCAAAGTGGTGTCAAGCAAAGAACCATTTGGGTAGCCAAGCCTATTGTGACTAACCTCTTAGGACCCAACTTGGTTCGGAACCAACTAGCTCAAACTTGATTAATAGGTGTCTACGGAGGGCATTGGAGACTTGGCTACATTATGAAGAATTAAGGGGATTTTCATCATTCATATTGTCTCAAGCCAAGTTATTCGGATTATCAAGTTTCTATCTTATATCCAATGTTCCTCCTTGCGGTAACTCGTGCTTAATTGTTTACATTGAAAGTTACTTGCCCCTTTGCATGTTTGGTTTTGTTCCTTGCATGTGTTTGTATATGTTGTGCTTCCAGCTTGACTATCTTGAGCAATCAAGTATGTGTGTTGGTTTGCACATCATGTACGTGTGTGTCGTGCATTGAGCCTTTATGCTTCTTGTTTGTATCCTAGTTGGCTCGTGTGAGAGATTAATAGAACATCCCATTTTGGGGGAGTGATGTACTTTGTGCACCTCACAATCCTATAAATGTGTGTACATGAGGAATACCATCTAGTATTGATATTTCAAGATTATCTAGTCGCTAGGTGTTATATCTCTCATGAGAAATTCAAATTCTAAAAAGTCCATTGATTATCTCTTGATTGGATCCTCTTATTGCCTCTTGTTAAGTTTTCATTGGTATCACATTATGGCAGAGTAATATGCTATGTGCATATTACAAGCCTAGAAAATGTGTACATTTGAGATATTGTCACTTAGAGTTGATTTTATCAATTATCTTGTTCCTAGGTGACATGTTAGCTCTACAAGGTGCAATTTGCTTGTGTTTGTTGTGAAGATGATGTTGGATATCCTTGTTATCTACCACCTGGAATTATTTCCAAATACTTCCTGTCTTTTGACAATTGGTACTCACTTATGTGTGGTAGAATTTATTGATCATCTTTACATTGGCTTTTGCTTTTATTTGCCGTATCTCTTGCCAAGGTTTGTGTCAACTCCCGTTGTCTTCCATATCACTTGTGGATCTTGTTAATTTCTTGTTCTTGTCTAGTGTTTTCTAGATATAGTGAAAGTGGTGATCCCACCTTGTGCGTTTTGTATTCAAATGGAAATTCTCTATAATGCACTACTCTTGGGGGAGCTATCGTATTTTCTATAGAACACTCTTCTTGTGATCCTTATCAAGTGTGTTGGTGGAAGGCAGGCCGTTTCTTTTTGGTACTTTCGTGCCATCATGAAACTTTGTAGAGAGCTTGGTTTGTTTGGAACCAACCTCTCTTTTGGGGGTTTGACACCTTTTTTTGCGTGTTGAATGGATATCTCATTCGTTGATGTATCTTTTAATGATATCTTCCAAGTGATGATTTCTCCATTTGGTATTCTATTTTCACTTGGTATTTCTTTTTCATTCAGTTTCGGTCCTTGAAAGTCTTGAGCATGCATATTTACTTCATGTATTTTCTTTGGCATGCTTTCTTTCTTTGACCCATTATATAGGGGAAACTCCACCAAGTCTGAAATTGGATGAGATGTGCATGAAATTATATTTCATATCTATGTGCACATATTTATGTGGAGTTTGTCCTATGTATTGGTGTTTCTAACTCTTTGGTCCCAATGAGTTTGGGTACCATTTTGTTTGTATTGTTGCTCTAGGAACAATTGGAGATGCATTGGATGCTCGGCTCACTCACAAGAAAGGTGGTGTTACCATGTGCTTATTGGAGTCAAGCTAGGATGATCAATGAACTACTATCTACCTTTGATTGGTATCTACTACATCATTTCCATTGATATCTCGGGAACAAGTATCATCATCTTCTTCATGCCCACATTTCTTGCATCAACCATGTGTAGGTTGCATCATGGCATGTAATTCATTCTTTCTTGTGATACATGTTTCCTTTCTAAAAGCATCCCAACAATGATCTCTTGTTGCTAGTTGTGATGTCTTTGATGTTCGTGTGTTAGGATTTCATTTATATACAATAAGACCATATCAAGCCATGTGCTATGCTTTAAAGCAAATATTTTATTGGTATATTTATGACTTCCTTGGGGATATCTTGTTCTTTCCTTGGGTAACCATTTCGTGTGTACATCCTTCTTTGTGGATTGATATCATCATGATTTTCATCTACCTAGAATCTTTTACACTTGAGAGAAGTTACATCTCTAGGTTATATCCTTATTCTTTCACATCCACCTTTTCCTAGGTGGCTCCGTGAAAGGATTTGTCTTGAGTGCGGACCTTATTTCTTTGCATCTTGTTGCACTCTTGTGTGGTGAAGATCATTTTCCTCATGCTCGTCTTGACGAGGCTTTTTGCCATGTTAATTGGCATCCCTCGTCTTGATGAGGCTTTCGCTTTCTATCTTCACCATGGGTTGTCACAAGCTTGGTTGTTATTTCTCTTTTTAGTAAGCTTGTGTATCCATTTGCTTGTTGTGTGTGTGTGGGGGGGGGAGGACATGTCTTGCACCTTGTATCTCATTTATCCAAGACTATGTTGATGCTTAATGCTCATCCTTATATTAGTCTTCTCAAGTGCTTTGCCATGACTCACACACATCTTTTTGGTTGAGCCTATTCTTAAGTTGCGTATTTTACATGTTGCTCAACCATTTGTTTGTTGCAAGTGCTAGGCTTTGTTTCCTATATGCTCACTTGCACTTGTTGTGAGTTTCTATTGATTTCGAGCTATGATCCTATTTTATGTACTGTGTATCCAAATACAAAAATTCTTATGTGTGCACAAATCATGGGGAGCTTCTTTAGTTTCTTTAGAACATCCTTTATTCATGTGGCTCATAGGATCCTTGGTCTAGTTGTTTCAATTGATGTCCTTTGAGTGCTTGCTTCAATTGGTATCTTTTGACTGCTTGATTGCTTGTTTCTCTCGTCGTTATATCTTTGTGGCATATCATTCTTTTGCAATCTTTGGGCCTCAATATAGTTTGTCTTCCTCCAATTATTTACCGTTGGATATGTGTATTGCATTCCACTCTCTTGTGGAGAAATACACAATTTATGGAGAAACACAATTTATATTGGCCTAAGCTTTTCTCCCATTTTGGCAATCGATGCCAATGGGGGGGAAGTTTCAGAGAGTTTTGTGGAGAAGTTTAGAGAGTCATCTTTTCTTGCTTTGGTTGTGTTCCTAAGCATTTGCACCTCATATGCATGCATTATTGGTTGTTGCATTGCATGGTGATGCATAATTCCTTGTATAAACTCTCTTGAAAGTGATTGTCATTAATTACCAAAATGGGGGAGATTGAAAGAACACGCGGTGCCCCCATGTTTGGTTTTGGTAATTGATGCCAATCTCTATGGACTAACGGTTGCCTTGAGTTATATTTGAAGGTTTTGTCCATAGGCTTTTCTTGGAGTACATGTGTTGGTTTCAAGGAGAGTTTGAGTCGACCAAGGTGCTATTAAAGGAATTACCTAAAGATTGGTCTTGTGAGAGGTTGATCAAGACTAAGTCAAAGAGTGAATCAAGTTGATCAACACACAAAGCGTAGAAGATGTACCGAGAGGGATCAAGTGATCCCATGGTATGGTAAGCATTGTCGATTACGCTTTGTGTACTAACCCATGGTATTCGTGAGAGTTCTTTGTGGGGTTAGGTTGCGGTGTGTAAGTTCAAGTGGAGCATCACGAAGAGATCAAATGCTTGATGCTTGCCGTCCATTGTGGTGACAATGGACTTGTGAAGATGTTCGGAAGAGTGGCTCACCCGTAGTGTTGTATGGGGGAGCAATCAACTAGTCTTCATCGATCCAACGCAATCAAGAAAGGTGGTCCAACTTGAGGGAGTCAAGATCGTCATCATCTAGCTCAAGTGGACCATGTGCAAGGCAAAGGTTTGCCCTTGATAGATTTTCTATTTTACTGGTCTCATGGTGGTAGTTGGGAGACCGGGTTATAGGATCGATTGTCGTACTATCAAGGGGGGCTCTCGATGAGTAGCTTGATCGTATTGTTCGTAGAGAGCTCAAACCATTGCATCCTTGCATCATCTTTCTTGGTTCGTGTTTGGTTTTTCTCTTTGTGAGTTTTAGAGCTTGTGGTCTTCTTCTTGACAAGCTCGAGTTCATCGAAAACGGAGTTCATATGCATCTTCTATGATGTTTTCGATGTTGGAGGTTATGCTGGTTCTTCTCTGTTGGAGGTTTCTCTCCTCTATTTGTTAGGCATACCTCCCCTGCCACTTCTTACTATAATCAGCCGCTGTTGGATGCTACTCGTCATCTTCTATCCAACAAGCTTGAGTTTGCTCTTTTCGGAGCTCATATGCAGAAGTTGTGGCAGTTTAGGATTTATTGCATCCTCTGTTTTCTCTGTTGTGTTCCTGAAAGCCTCAACGTTAGAGCATTGAGAGGACCTTTCCCTAGTACGAGAGGACCGGGAAGGACGCACCTCTGGTGTACCAGTTATCGTGCCTACGGTAAACGCTGGGTAGCCAAGTGCGGAGAGGATAACTGCTGAAACGGTAGTACTACTCTCTAGAGCGGTAGTACCGCTTGTAAGCGGCAGTACCGCGGCCCTGTGCCGCGCGTAGTACCGCTGCTTCTGGGGATGCGTCTTTTCGTGTCTGGTTTCGCAGTAGTAGAGCGGTAGTAGAGCGGTAGTACCCCTTATAAGCGGTAAGCGGTACTACCTCTCCACCTGAGCGGTAGTACCTCTTATTAGTGGTAAGAGGGAGTACCTCTCCTACCGAGCGGTAGTACCTCTTATAAGTGGTAAGCAGTACTACCTCTCCCCAGAGTGGTACAACCTCTCTGGCAGAACATCAACTCGTGTTTTCTCTCTTGTTGGGCTGTTTTGACCGTGCTAAGCGGTAGTACCGCTCCTCCAAGCGGTAGTACCGCTTGTGCATGACCTGAGCACATAACGGTTGGATTTGGGAGGTCCTATAAAAGGGGGTCTTCTTCCCTATTGAACTCCCACATATGGAGAGTCCGGCGTTGGCAGGGGAGAATCCAGCGAAAAAGCATCACCCAGATCACGTTGGCAAGACTGGTGTTCTTCTCCATCATGCTCTTGACACGCTTCTGCAGCGTCATCACCTCATCGGACGATGCCCAATCCAGGCCCTTGTTAATCCATGATGCAAGCCACATTGGAGGACCGGATTTGAACTCAGGAGTGGCGGCCCATGTGGCGTCACGGGGTTCCCTGATGTAGAACCAGTCCTGTTGCCATCCCTTGATGGTCCTATGAAGGTCCCCTTGGGCCAGGTGACGTTGCGGAGCTTGCTCACCATGGCGCCGCCACACTCCGCGTGTTGACCATCGACCACTTTCGGCTTCACGTTGAAGACCTTGAGCCCCAAACCGAAGTGGCGGGGGGATGCGGAGGAACGCCTCACACACGACGATGAACGCCGAAAAGTTGAGGAAGGAATTCGGGGCTAGATCGTGGAAATCTAGCCCGTAATAGAACATGAGCCCGCGGACGAAAGGGTGGAGAGGAAACCCTAGTGTGCGAAGAAAGTGGGGGATAAATACTACCCTCTCATTGGACTCCGAAGTGGGGATGATCGGCTTTTTGGCAGGGAGCCGGTGGGCGATTTCCGCGGCTAAATACCCCGCTTCCCGGAGTTCCTTGATGTTCCCCTCCGTGACGGAGGAGGCCATCCACTTACCCTACGCTCCAGATCCAGACATGGCTGGAGTGTTTGCTGGGGACGGAAAGGATTGAAACTTGGGCGCTGGAGCTTGAGGGCGGATGGGCTGAGGAGAAAGAAGGCGTGGGGTAAAAAGATGGATCCTTATCTTCTTATAAAGGCAGTGAATATCGAGTGTCCCCCCACGAGCCTTAAAACTCGCCTATTCCTAAGGGGTCGTGCAAACGGCATGGTTGGATTACCCAAACCCGTATTGATGAGAATCCCACAATAAGGGGACACGATCTCTGCTTTGACAAGACGTGTCAATGAAGACTGTGCCTCGAAACGCGAAGCGGGAGGCTAAAAATGGTTCGAAATAATAATAAGGCCAGAACATAACGCCTCGCCTGAAAAGCTGTCAGAAGACATAACCTATCTTTGTTTAAGTTTTTTTCCCTTGTGGTTTAGGGTTGTAACTATTATACAGAGCCGGATATAGTTCTTTTGATCAACTGATTTGAAGTATTCGGAGGAGGAACCTGCCTTGCAATGCCGAAGACAAGCTGCGCGCCGGACACATCGTCATTGAAGCCTAGTTTAGGGGCTACCACTGAGGGAGTCCTGGATTAGGGGGTCCCCGGGCTTCCGGGCTATGTGACATGGGCCAGACTGATGGGCTGTGAAGATACAAGATAGAAGGCCTTCCCCCGTGTGCGGATGGGACTCTCCATTGCGTGGATGGCAAGTTTGGCGTTCGGATAAGACTCCTTTCTCTGTAAACCGACTCTGTACAACCCTAGGCCCCTCCGGTGTCTATATAAACCGGAGGGTTTAGTCCGTAGAGGCAATCACAATCATACAGGCTAGACATCTAGGGTTTAGCCATTACAATCTCGAGGTAGATCAACTCTTGTAACCCCTATACTTATCAAAGTCAATCATGCAGGAAGTAGGGTATTACCTCCATTAAGAGGGCCCGAACCTGGGTAAACATCGTGTCCCCTGCCTCCTGTTACCTTCGATCCTCAGACGCACAGTTCGGGACCCCCTACCCGAGATCGGCCGGTTTTGACAACGACAGTCCATGCGGGTACCATACCCGCATGGGCAGTGTATGGGCACACATTTATGCCCATGGGTAGTACTCATACCCTACCCATTAAGTCGAGGGTGGGGTACGGCTATAGCCTTGTAACCGCGGGTATACCCATACCCTGCCCGTTTGTGAACTAATATTAAGTTATCGTCAATTAACCATTAATTTGTCATGTGACTCGTCCACTCCTATTGACTTATGAGTATGATGATTTCTAAATTTTGGTAGTGGTCATTTACTCATCTACATGTTATTGAGCTGAGATAATTGATTTGTTTTTGTCAAATGTGCTATCAATGAGCATAAAATTATGAACAACTTGTGTACTATTTGTTCTAGCCGCTGGGTACCCAGTTGGTGCGGGTACCGTTGGGTATGGGCATGGGTAAAGTTTCATACCCATGGGTACAGGTATGGGTAAATTTTTGTACCCACTGACCATACGGGTATGGGTATGGTATTGGTCTACCCTGCCATACCCTACACATTGCCATCATTTGTCCCTCAGTCCCCATCATATGAGCAGACATGGATGCGAATCAAACTTTAGGGTTCGTAGTATGTTCAGATAAGTACGCACAAGGTGATCGGAGTGACATATATTACCAGACTTGCGTATAAGAATTGATACACGTATGGGATAAAATGGGACCAATATATTTTAATGCTATGGTTGAGTATTACCATAATGAATCTTTCGTATTGGCGGATGCTTGCTAGGGTCCTATGATAAGTACATGTTACCAATGGACTTTGTTGCATGTCAGCAACATTCATTATCAATGTAGTATCATAGCCAATTGCCTAGGGACAGTTCCACATCTCCTATCTCGCTACTCCATACTCCTAAATTTCACTTACTTGTTCCTTTACTTTACATCAAATAACTTTTACTTGCAAGTTCTTTATCATCTTGCAAAACTATCTTTTTATACTAACAAAATACTTCTAGTTTTATTTTAAAGGTAAATAAAACATTTTATGTACGTAGTGCTTGGTAAAACCTTAGAGAATACAAATCCTACATTTAGCACCTCGTTGGGTTCAACACTCTTAGCTATTGGAAAGGGGAGAATTGATCCCCTACACTTGTGGGTTATCAAGACCTTTTCTGGCTCGTTGCCGGGGAGCAACAGTGCAGGGTGAATATTCTCGCGTGCATTTGTTGTCTTTATCTCTAGGTAGTATTTTCTATTCATGTTCTTTACTTGTTTCCTATCTTTAGTTATGGGTAGGTAACACAAAATACCAAACAAATCATGTACTTGCTCCCAAAAAGGTTGAGGAACCTCCTAAAATCCTCCTATTTGATAAGTTTTGCATTGATTTTGTTGAATCCGTCAGTGCTTGTGTTGAACACCCAACTAGCATAGTATGGGGGAAAACTTTGGAAGAGCATGATTTTATGTAAAACATAGCTTTTCTCAAAAATCAAACTCTTGAAGGGTTTATTAGACAATTTGGATCGTCATGCTATTGATTTCTGTTTTTAAAGGTTTAAGTTGTTACTTTAAAAATGCTTTGGTTCTCAATGCAAGAATAGAAAACAATTGTTTTTAACCTCATATGAAATAACAGGTGTGTCGTCATTCTCCCTATAGTTCCAACATACTTTTCGCTGAGGATTCTTTGATTCTAATGAGAGCATATAATACAAATGCTAATGCCCTAGAGAAAGTATTGGGTGATTACTGTGCTACATCAGGACAGTTGATTAGTTCTACCAAATCTTCTACTCTCTTCGTTCCCTTATACAAGGCCACTTCATTTTCTGTGTCAAACTTTGACTTATGATTTTGGCCAAAACAATATGAATTATATGTCATCAATAATCTATCATCAAAAATTCCTTCGAAAGGTGCATCCAATGAAATACTTTTTGTGGCATATAACTATTTTTTTGTTGGTAAAATTAATGGTCAAAGTTAGACATAAAAATATGCAGTGGCCTTTTATAAGGGAATGGAGGGAGCATCTTTTATAGCCCAAGCACCAGCGTGGATGAAAAGGTGGAGATATGCCAAACTCTAGATATAATGAATGAATCCTTGTCTAGCAAGTACTTGGGGCTTCCCTCTATGATAGGCTAGATTGTTTCAAACAACTTATTGAGAGGATTCAAAATTTGGTAAATGGTTGGAAAGACAAAACTTTATCTTGTGGTGGAAAGAGGCATTGATCAAGGCGGTAGCCCAAGCCATCCCTACCTATGCGATGGGTGTATTCAAATTCCCGAAAAACAATTGTCAAGCTCTTAGGCATGATTTCAGGAATGTTGTGCTTGAGGATTGTAATCGTGAATCTAATATGGTAGCTTATGTGCTAGCACAACAAGGTCGTGTTGATCCACCGTTTGTGTGCACCTCCTCCTTTTATTTCTAGCTTTTTAGCGGATGATTTAAGTGCAATTTGATTTAAGAAAGCTAGCCATGATGTCCTTCCCCTAAAAAAAGAATATGGTTATCATGATATTGAGCAAATTGAAGAGTTTGTTATCTTTATGCTAGCTAAGGAAATAGCTTCTAGAGTTGTGCCAGAAGAAAGTTGCAACCTTGTTGTGTGTATTAAATTTGAGAATTAATGTATCCTTGATAATTGTTTTCAAAATTTCAGTATTAATATTTATATCACTAATCATGTTGAGGAAGTCTCCGTTGTCCACAAAGAGGCTACTGTTTTGCAGGAACCTTTGAAAGACGAAATTGCAGAAACTGCAAGCTCTTTAGATGGAAAAGATGGGGAGGAGAGTGAAGAATTAAAGGAGGAAGAGCAGATTCATGACCTATTCCCACCTTCTAATCAGAGTAACTCTTTAATTCTTACATTGTTTAATTATTTCCTTTTTGAAGACTATGATACTTATGGCCATGATGCCCCTCTAAATGATACTTATGGCCATGATACCCCTCTAAAGGATACTTATGAATATGAAATTGCTATAACTGCTTATGTTAAGAATGAATTGTTAATGTTGCATCCATACTTGATAGTCCTATCATCTATTTGAATTCTCCCAGTAACACTTTAGTAGATAAGTGTGCTCTTATTAAGGATTATATTGATGGGATGTGTTTCTCTTATGCTCATGATGCTTTTAATAAAAATTATATTCATGTTCTAACTGCTCCTACTTGCAATTATTATGAGAGAGGGACCCCATCTCTCCCTCCCTATGTATCTAGTCCACTAAAAATTGCAAGAAACTCCCTACACTATGTATTGACCTTTACTTCGTGTTCATGATTTGTTCTATTATGACAAGCCAATTGAAAGAACATGCGGTGCCCCCATGTTTGGTTTTGGTAATTGATGCCAATCTCTATGGACTAACGGTTGCCTTGAGTTATATTTGAAGGTTTTGTCCATAGGCTTTTCTTGGAGTACATGTGTTGGTTTCAAGGAGAGTTTGTGTCGACCAAGGTGTTATTCAAGGAATTACTTAAAGATTGGTCTTGTGAGAGGTTGATCAAGACTAAGTCAAAGAGTGAATCAAGTTGATCAACACACAAAGCGTAGAAGATGTACCGAGAGGGATCAAGTTATCCCATGGTATGGTAAGCATTGTCGATTACGCTTTGTGTACTAACCCATGGTATTCGTGAGAGTTCTTTGTGAGGTTAGGTTGCGGTGTGTAAGTTTAAGTGGAGCATCACAAAGAGATCAAATGCTTGATGCTTGCCGTCCATTGTGGTGACAATGGACTTGTGAAGATGTTCAGAAGAGTGGCTCACCCATAGTGGAGTATGGGGGAGCAATCAACTAGTCTTCATCGAGCCAACGCAATCAAGAAAGGTGGTCCAACTTGAGGGAGTCAAGATCGTCATCATCTAGCTCAAGTGGACCATGTGCAAGGCAAAGGTTTGCCCTTGATAGATTTTCTATTTTACCAGTCTCATGGTGGTAGTGGGGAGACCGGGTTATAGGATCGATTGTCGTACTATCAGGGGGGCTCTCGATGAGTAGCTTGATCGCATTGTTCGTAGAGAGCTCAAACCATTGCATCCTTGCATCATCTTTCTTGGTTCGTGTTTGGTGTTTCTCTTTGTGAGTTTTAGAGCTTGTGGTCTTCTTCTTGACATGCTCGAGTTCACCGAAAACGGAGTTCATGTGCATCTTCTATGATGTTTTTGATGTTGGAGGTTATGCCGATTCTTCTCTGTTGGAGGTTTCTCTCCTCTATTTGTTAGGAATACCTCCCCTGCCACTTCTTACTATAATCAGCCGTTGTTGGATGCTACTCGTCGTCTTCTATCCAACAAGCTTGAGTTTGCTCAATTCGGAGCTCATATGCAGAAGTT
Source organism: Triticum aestivum (assembly GCF_018294505.1). Taxonomy (NCBI): domain Eukaryota; kingdom Viridiplantae; phylum Streptophyta; class Magnoliopsida; order Poales; family Poaceae; genus Triticum; species Triticum aestivum. Next base: position 622,509,635 of record NC_057814.1, read on the forward strand.
GTGGCAGTTTAGGCTTTATTGCATCCTCTGTTTTCTCTGTTGTGTTCCTGAAAGCCTCAAGCGGTAGTACTGCTCTCTAGAGCGGTAGTACTGCTCTCTAGAGCGGTAGTACTGCTCTCTAGAGCGGTAGTACCACTTGTAAGCGGCAGTACCGTGGCCCTGTGCCGCGCGTAGTACCGCTGCTTCTGGGGATGCGTCTTTTCATGTCGGGTTTCGCGGTAGTAGAGGGGTAGTAGCTCTTATAAGTGGTAAGCGGTACTACCTCTCCACCCGAGCGGTAGTACCTCTTATAAGTGGTAAGCGGTACTACCTCTCCTCCCGAGCGGTAGTACCTCTTATAAGTGGTAAGCGGTACTACCTCTCCCCAGAGCGGTACTACCTCTCTGGGAGAACTTCAACTCGTGTTTTCTCTCTCGTTGGGCTGTTTTGACCGTGCTAAGCGGTAGTACTGCTTGTGCACGACCTGAGCACATAACGGTTGGATTCGGGAGGTCCTATAAAAGGGGGTCTTCTTCCCCATTGAACCTTATCCTTTGAGCTCGTGTTCTTCCCCCATTGTTGACCTTCTTCGAGCTTGCTATCTCTCAATCCCTCCATGGATTCTTGCTAGTTTTGGGGGGAAAAGAGAGAGGAGATCTAGATCCACATTTCCACCAATCACTTTCTCCTCTATGTGAGGGGAACCCCTTGGATCTAGATCTTGGAGTTCTTGGTGTTCTCCTTCTTGTTCTTCCTCTCATTTTCATCCCTAGCATTAGTTGCTTCGGTGGGATTTGAGAGAGAAGGACTTGGGCACTCCGTGTGCCCTTGCCATTGCATTTGGTGCATCGGTTTGAGTTCTCCACGTGATACGTGGAAGTTACAAGTTGAGAAGCTTATTACTCTTGGGTGCTTGGTACCCTTGAGCTTGTTCCTCTTGGGTGCTTGGGCGCCCTAGACGGTTGGTGGTGTTCAGAGCTCAATCATTGTGGTGTAAAGCTCCGGATAAGCGTCGGGGTCTCCAATTAGGTTGTGGAGATCGCCCCGAGCAATTTGACTGGTACCGGTGACCGCCCCCAAGGGTTGCCAAAGTATACAGGTTCGGTGACCGCCCCCAAGGGTTGCCATTTGTACGGGTTCGGTGACCGCCCTCGAGGGTCCCTTAGTGGAATCACGGCATCTTGCATTGTGCGAGGGCGTGAGGAGATTACGGTGGCCCTAGTGGCTTCTTGGGGAGCATTGTGCCTCCACGCCGCTCCAAACGGAGATTAGCATCCGCAAGGGTGTGAACTTCGGGATACATCGTCGTCTCCACATGCCTCGATTATCTCTTACCCGAGCCCTTTACTTATGCACTTTACTTTGTGATAGGCATATTGTTCTTTGTCATATATCTTGCTATCACATAGTTGTTTATCTTGCTTAGCATAAGTTGTTGGTGCACATAGGTGAGCCTAGTTGTTTTAGGTTTTGTGCTTGACAAATTAACCGCTAGGTTTATTCAGCATTTGTTCAAGCCTA
>NC_057814.1:622511357-622513162 GCF_018294505.1 Triticum aestivum
AGGAAGAGGGTTAGACTTTGTTGTTACAAGATCTATATAAATTTGCGATCACTACTAAGATCCAAATCTTTATTAATTGAGCGCTTTTCAGCCTAGCTATATGGCTTTAAAGAAAGAGTTGCCCGGGAGGTAACCCGGATGTTTTAGAGAATTTTTTTCATTCTTTTCTGTGCCTTTAAATTTTTGAAAAAATATATAAAAAATAAATAGAGAAAAATAAAACTTTTTCAGAAAGGGAACTAATTGAAAAAGTTTGCATTGAAAGAAGTGGGGGTCGAGCTTAAACATTTGCGTTCATGCCCATGGGGACAATGTAAATCTTTACATGGAAGGTTCTCAACCAAAAATATTTGTCCCCTTGTAAACCACTGTACCATATAAATAAAGTCCCAAGATTTACTTCTAACATGTGGTAGTTTGTAAATTTATGTGTGCTCTGCTGAAACATAGACAGTTTGGTGTAACTAAAAAGTTATATCAATTTAACAGAAGGTGATAAAATCCTATAATTTTAACACAATGCACATATGTCAGTCTCTGTTAATATTTACCCAAATGATAAGTGACACACGTCTGGCATGAAGCAATCTGGACCTGACCTTATTTTACAACTAAAGTTGCCATCCGAAAAGAAAAAAACCAAACCCCAAAAACTGAAACTTGTCATCCAAAAAGAAAGTTGCCATGCTTGACAACTAAAGTTGTCATCCTCGCATCACTAAACTTGCCATGAAAAATGTTCGGAGTTACCATGTGTCCATGCCACACGTGTGGCACTTATTAGGGCCCAGTATTTATCTAGAGGAAGTGGCCGAGAAGTTGGGATTGTCACCGGTGTGGTTAGCGAGTGGGAGGGATCTGGTTTATTTGGTGTAGAGAGAGGGACACGGAGAGGGAAAGTGAGATAGATAGAGGGGGAGGGGAGGGAGGGGGGTGATGGATACCCTAAAAAGTTGAAAGGACCAAATGTGACTTGTGCGATAGCTTGAGTGACAAAGGTTTATTTTATCCTCCCTCTATGGGCCATAGTTTTCTTGGTTCTTCCGTTCTATTTACTCCCTCCATTTACTTATACAAGGCCACTATGGGATATACGTTTTGCATCTATACAAGGCCACAAACAGTAACCAAGAAAAGAATTAATGATATTTCCTTGTACTAGCAACCTGTTTAATGCTTGCATGCATGCCATCATAATGACACTAACTAGTTCCTCCACTTAGTTTCCTTGCATACATGTTGCGTATTAATCATCCCAGTAAACAAAATAAAGGTTGACCTGCAAAGTACTCCCTCCGTCCGAAAATACTTGTCATCAAAATGGATAAAAAGAGATGTATCTAGAATTAAAATACGTCTAGATACATCCCCTTTTATCCATTTTGATGACAAATATTTCCGGACGGAGGGAGTATGCATTAAATTTTACCTTGGTACCTGTAAAATGAGTTTGTGGCCTTGTATATAAAAATAGAGGGAGTATATTATTTTATATATGAGTAAAAGGGGTTTCCCTTCGATTTCAATAAATATAAACCATTAGAAGTTCCATACAGCCAAAATGTACTCCTTTTATTTTATTTTCTCTGTCGGAATAAAATGGGCAGAAAATCCGCCTTTCTCATTAAAAAATCAATTTTATTTGGAACACAAACCATCCAATCAGTGGGTTGGTGAATAAATAGTGAAAAGGAATTGTTTGCCGTGGTTAGCCCCAACCGGCTGGTATATCTTTATATTGAGTGGTCAACTTGTGCAACAAGCAAATACAATAGGTATACAACACGTATACGTATATATAGAAA